>NW_027135977.1:0-45468 GCF_039906515.1 Pseudorca crassidens | reverse complement strand
AGGGCCTGAAGCCATCCTGCGGTGTTGCGGCCAGCTCAAAAGAAAGCGAGTTGAAGAAAGGAGCTCAGGGGCACTGTAATTCACAAACCTGCAGAGTTATAAATGACAGCTATCGTCCAAAAATATACTGAAGTAAGGCTGCCAAGAGGACTTGAAAGCGGGGCAGAATTGCAGGAAACCGATTTCAGGAGGTAGACTGGAATTGCATTGAAAGCATAGGAAAAGAGGCAGAACGTCCACAATGATGCACTTGGCCAAAAAGGGCGTATGCGTTTTTTCCTGAATATATTCAGGAAAAAACGCTTACGCCCTTTTTGGCCAACCAAGCAAGCTTGCAAAGGAAATCTGCACTACAATGAAGTCTCACTTCCCCCCGGTCAAAAGGGCCATCTGAAAAAAGTGTAAAATCCAGAAAGGCAGGACAGGCCATGGAGAACTGGGAGCCTTGTTATGCTGATGGACGGGATATAAATTGCCAACAGACACTCGGGAGAAGTGTATGGTGTTTCCTGAAACATCTAAAAAACAAAGCAACAGAGCCTAGGGCACTTCCACTTATGGTCCTATAGCTTAGGGAAATTAAAATCAAAAAGACACAGCCACCCCAAAGTTTGGGACGTCTCTGTTTACAAGAACCTCGTTTACAGTACAAGTTCAACATTGCAGAAAGTGAAAAATGGATGAAGAAGTTGTGGTATTTACTTAGAAATCAATATCACTCAGCAATGAAATCTATGTCATCAGGCCCTTAGCAGCACAATGAGTGGATTCAGGTATGATGATTCTAACTGAAATAAGTCACACAGAAAAAGAAACATCATAAGATATCAGTAATACACGGAATGTAAACTTGGCTACACAGGAACTGAATTACAGAACAGAACAGGGTCTCAAATTTAGAAAACCAACTTATGCTTGCTTAAGGGGAAAGGTGAGTTGGGGTGCTGCATAAAACCAGAGATTGAAATGAGCACAGATAAAGTTCCTTAAGCCAAATATGGAATAGACAAGAGCTACTCCTTGCTCAACGAAATGGACTCAACACCGCATATTAAATGCCTAAGAATGTACCTGACTAGTAAGTATCTTAAAACCTATGGATTGCTATGTCTCCGAAAGAGAATCAAGCATGTGTACAGGGGCATAAACGCAGCAGTGATAGGATTGGAGAGGTTCGGTGAGCAAATGAAGACCCTTTGAAGTCATATTGCATGGTACCCATTCCACGGGTTTCAACTACCCAGGTTTAAGGTATTCTTCCTTCAGCTAAAACATGCATGTGGAACCTAGAGTATGATCAACCATGTGATCGGGAGACCTGTTCAAATATGTCTCAGTTTTCGTACCCTGGTACTCGGGTGCAACATTCCAGACGCTTTACTAACACCCTCCCGACTTGGAGAGTCAGTCCCTTTAACCTCCTGTTTGGCCCAGTTTGCAATTTCTGCGGAAGATGAACAGGAATAGCGAGAACCAATGAGAGACTAGCTGGAGGTGTCTGGACGGGCAAATTTAACTCTCATTTCCCACCAGGAAGAGGAATTAACCAAAGGCTCAGCGTGCCGTGCCGGAACCAGATTAGGGCCTGAAGCCATCCTGCGGTGTTGCGGCCAGCTCAAAAGAAATCGAGTTGAAGAAAGGAGCTCAGGGGCACTGTAATTCACAAACCTGCAGAGTTATAAATGACAGCTATCGTCCAAAAATATACTGAAGTAAGGCTGCCAAGAGGACTTGAAAGCGGGGCAGAATTGCAGGAAACCGATTTCAGGAGGTAGACTGGAATTGCATTGAAAGCATAGGAAAAGAGGCAGAACGTCCACAATGATGCACTTGGCCATAAAGAGCGTATGCGTTTTTTCCTGAATATATTCAGGAAGAAACGCATACGCCCTTTTTGGCCAACCAAGCAAGCTTGCAAAGGAAATCTGCACTACAATGAAGTCTCACTTCCCCCCGGTCAAAAGGACCATCTGAAAAAAGTGTAAAATCCAGAAAGGCAGGACAGGCCATGGAGAACTGGGAGCCTTGTTATGCTGATGGACGGGATATAAATTGCCAACAGACACTCGGGAGAAGTGTATGGTGTTTCCTGAAACATCTAAAAAACAAAGCAACAGAGCCTAGGGCACTTCCACTTATGGTCCTATAGCTTAGGGAAATTAAAATCAAAAAGACACAGCCACCCCAAAGTTTGGGACGTCTCTGTTTACAAGAACCTCGTTTACAGTACAAGTTCAACATTGCAGAAAGTGAAAAATGGATGAAGAAGTTGTGGTATTTACTTACAAATCAATATCACTCAGCAATGAAATCTATGTCATCAGGCCCTTAGCAGCACAATGAGTGGATTCAGGTATGATGATTCTAACTGAAATAAGTCACACAGAAAAAGAAACATCATAAGATATCAGTAATACACGGAATGTAAACTTGGCTACACAGGAACTGAATTACAGAACAGAACAGGGTCTCAAATTTAGAAAACCAACTTATGCTTGCTTAAGGGGAAAGGTGAGTTGGGGTGCTGCATAAAACCAGAGATTGAAATGAGCACAGATAAAGTTCCTTAAGCCAAATATGGAATAGACAAGAGCTACTCCTTGCTCAACGAAATGGACTCAACACCGCATATTAAATGCCTAAGAATGTACCTGACTAGTAAGTATCTTAAAACCTATGGATTGCTATGTCTCCAAAAGTGAATCAAGCGTGTGTACAGGGGCATAAACGCAGCAGTGATAGGATTGGAGAGGTTCGGTGAGCAAATGAAGACCCTTTGAAGTCATATTGCATGGTACCCATTCCACGGGTTTCAACTACCCAGGTTTAAGGTATTCTTCCTTCAGCTAAAACATGCATGTGGAACCTAGAGTATGATCAACCATGTGATCGGGAGACGTGTTCAAATATGTCTCAGTTTTCGTACCCTGGTACTCGGGTGCAACATTCCAGACGCTTTACTAACACCCTCCCGACTTGGAGAGTCAGTCCCTTTAACCTCCTGTTTGGCCCAGTTTGCAATTTCTGCAGAAGATGAACAGGAATAGCGAGAACCAATGAGAGACTAGCTGGAGGTGTCTGGACGGGCAAATTTAACTCTCATTTCCCACCAGGAAGAGGAATTAACCAAAGGCTCAGCGTGCCGTGCCGGAACCAGATTAGGGCCTGAAGCCATCCTGCGGTGTTGCGGCCAGCTCAAAAGAAAGCGAGTTGAAGAAAGGAGCTCAGGGGCACTGTAATTCACAAACCTGCAGAGTTATAAATGACAGCTATCGTCCAAAAATATACTGAAGTAAGGCTGCCAAGAGGACTTGAAAGTGGGGCAGAATTGCAGGAAACCGATTTCAGGAGGTAGACTGGAATTGCATTGAAAGCATAGGAAAAGAGGCAGAACGTCCACAATGATGCACTTGGCCAAAAAGGGCGTATGTGTTTTTTCCTGAATATATTCAGGAAAAAACGCATACGCCCTTTTTGGCCAACCAAGCAAGCTTGCAAAGGAAATCTGCACTACAATGAAGTCTCACTTCCCCCCGGTCAAAAGGGCCATCTGAAAAAAGTGTAAAATCCAGAAAGGCAGGACAGGCCATGGAGAACTGGGAGCCTTGTTATGCTGATGGACGGGATATAAATTGCCAACAGACACTCGGGAGAAGTGTATGGTGTTTCCTGAAACATCTAAAAAACAAAGCAACAGAGCCTAGGGCACTTCCACTTATGGTCCTATAGCTTAGGGAAATTAAAATCAAAAAGACACAGCCACCCCAAAGTTTGGGACGTCTCTGTTTACAAGAACCTCGTTTACAGTACAAGTTCAACATTGCAGAAAGTGAAAAATGGATGAAGAAGTTGTGGTATTTACTTACAAATCAATATCACTCAGCAATGAAATCTATCTCATCAGGCCCTTAGCAGCACAATGAGTGGATTCAGGTATGATGATTCTAACTGAAATAAGTCACACAGAAAAAGAAACATCATAAGATATCAGTAATACACGGAATGTAAACTTGGCTACACAGGAACTGAATTACAGAACAGAACAGGGTCTCAAATTTAGAAAACCAACTTATGCTTGCTTAAGGGGAAAGGTGAGTTGGGGTGCTGCATAAAACCAGAGATTGAAATGAGCACAGATAAAGTTCCTTAAGCCAAATATGGAATAGACAAGAGCTACTCCTTGCTCAACGAAATGGACTCAACACCGCATATTAAATGCCTAAGAATGTACCTGACTAGTAAGTATCTTAAAACCTATGGATTGCTATGTCTCCAAAAGTGAATCAAGCGTGTGTACAGGGGCATAAACGCAGCAGTGATAGGATTGGAGAGGTTCGGTGAGCAAATGAAGACCCTTTGAAGTCATATTGCATGGTACCCATTCCACGGGTTTCAACTACCCAGGTTTAAGGTATTCTTCCTTCAGCTAAAACATGCATGTGGAACCTAGAGTATGATCAACCATGTGATCGGGAGACGTGTTCAAATATGTCTCAGTTTTCGTACCCTGGTACTCGGGTGCAACATTCCAGACGCTTTACTAACACCCTCCCGACTTGGAGAGTCAGTCCCTTTAACCTCCTGTTTGGCCCAGTTTGCAATTTCTGCGGAAGATGAACAGGAATAGCGAGAACCAATGAGAGACTAGCTGGAGGTGTCTGGACGGGCAAATTTAACTCTCATTTCCCACCAGGAAGAGGAATTAACCAAAGGCTCAGCGTGCCGTGCCGGAACCAGATTAGGGCCTGAAGCCATCCTGCGGTGTTGCGGCCAGCTCAAAAGAAAGCGAGTTGAAGAAAGGAGCTCAGGGGCACTGTAATTCACAAACCTGCAGAGTTATAAATGACAGCTATCGTCCAAAAATATACTGAAGTAAGGCTGCCAAGAGGACTTGAAAGTGGGGCAGAATTGCAGGAAACCGATTTCAGGAGGTAGACTGGAATTGCATTGAAAGCATAGGAAAAGAGGCAGAACGTCCACAATGATGCACTTGGCCAAAAAGGGCGTATGCGTTTTTTCCTGAATATATTCAGGAAAAAACGCATACGCCCTTTTTGGCCAACCAAGCAAGCTTGCAAAGGAAATCTGCACTACAATGAAGTCTCACTTCCCCCCAGTCAAAAGGGCCATCTGAAAAAAGTGTGAAATCCAGAAAGGCAGGACAGGCCATGGAGAACTGGGAGCCTTGTTATGCTGATGGACGGGATATAAATTGCCAACAGACACTCGGGAGAAGTGTATGGTGTTTCCTGAAACATCTAAAAAACAAAGCAACAGAGCCTAGGGCACTTCCACTTATGGTACTATAGCTTAGGGAAATTAAAATCAAAAAGACACAGCCACCCCAAAGTTTGGGACGTCTCTGTTTACAAGAACCTCGTTTACAGTACAAGTTCAACATTGCAGAAAGTGAAAAATGGATGAAGAAGTTGTGGTATTTACTTACAAATCAATATCACTCAGCAATGAAATCTATCTCATCAGGCCCTTAGCAGCACAATGAGTGGATTCAGGTATGATGATTCTAACTGAAATAAGTCACACAGAAAAAGAAACATCATAAGATATCAGTAATACACGGAATGTAAACTTGGCTACACAGGAACTGAATTACAGAACAGAACAGGGTCTCAAATTTAGAAAACCAACTTATGCTTGCTTAAGGGGAAAGGTGAGTTGGGGTGCTGCATAAAACCAGAGATTGAAATGAGCACAGATAAAGTTCCTTAAGCCAAATATGGAATAGACAAGAGCTACTCCTTGCTCAACGAAATGGACTCAACACCGCATATTAAACGCCTAAGAATGTACCTGACTAGTAAGTATCTTAAAACCTATGGATTGCTATGTCTCCAAAAGTGAATCAAGCGTGTGTACAGGGGCATAAACGCAGCAGTGATAGGATTGGAGAGGTTCGGTGAGCAAATGAAGACCCTTTGAAGTCATATTGCATGGTACCCATTCCACGGGTTTCAACTACCCAGGTTTAAGGTATTCTTCCTTCAGCTAAAACATGCATGTGGAACCTAGAGTATGATCAACCATGTGATCGGGAGACGTGTTCAAATATGTCTCAGTTTTCGTACCCTGGTACTCGGGTGCAACATTCCAGACGCTTTACTAACACCCTCCCGACTTGGAGAGTCAGTCCCTTTAACCTCCTGTTTGGCCCAGTTTGCAATTTCTGCGGAAGATGAACAGGAATAGCGAGAACCAATGAGAGACTAGCTGGAGGTGTCTGGACGGGCAAATTTAACTCTCATTTCCCACCAGGAAGAGGAATTAACCAAAGGCTCAGCGTGCCGTGCTGGAACCAGATTAGGGCCTGAAGCCATCCTGCGGTGTTGCGGCCAGCTCAAAAGAAAGCGAGTTGAAGAAAGGAGCTCAGGGGCACTGTAATTCACAAACCTGCAGAGTTATAAATGACAGCTATCGTCCAAAAATATACTGAAGTAAGGCTGCCAAGAGGACTTGAAAGTGGGGCAGAATTGCAGGAAACCGATTTCAGGAGGTAGACTGGAATTGCATTGAAAGCATAGGAAAAGAGGCAGAACGTCCACAATGATGCACTTGGCCAAAAAGGGCGTATGCGTTTTTTCCTGAATATATTCAGGAAAAAACGCATACGCCCTTTTTGGCCAACCAAGCAAGCTTGCAAAGGAAATCTGCACTACAATGAAGTCTCACTTCCCCCCGGTCAAAAGGGCCATCTGAAAAAAGTGTAAAATCCAGAAAGGCAGGACAGGCCATGGAGAACTGGGAGCCTTGTTATGCTGATGGACGGGATATAAATTGCCAACAGACACTCGGGAGAAGTGTATGGTGTTTCCTGAAACATCTAAAAAACAAAGCAACAGAGCCTAGGGCACTTCCACTTATGGTCCTATAGCTTAGGGAAATTAAAATCAAAAAGACACAGCCACCCCAAAGTTTGGGACGTCTCTGTTTACAAGAACCTCGTTTACAGTACAAGTTCAACATTGCAGAAAGTGAAAAATGGATGAAGAAGTTGTGGTATTTACTTACAAATCAATATCACTCAGCAATGAAATCTATCTCATCAGGCCCTTAGCAGCACAATGAGTGGATTCAGGTATGATGATTCTAACTGAAATAAGTCACACAGAAAAAGAAACATCATAAGATATCAGTAATACACGGAATGTAAACTTGGCTACACAGGAACTGAATTACAGAACAGAACAGGGTCTCAAATTTAGAAAACCAACTTATGCTTGCTTAAGGGGAAAGGTGAGTTGGGGTGCTGCATAAAACCAGAGATTGAAATGAGCACAGATAAAGTTCCTTAAGCCAAATATGGAATAGACAAGAGCTACTCCTTGCTCAACGAAATGGACTCAACACCGCATATTAAACGCCTAAGAATGTACCTGACTAGTAAGTATCTTAAAACCTATGGATTGCTATGTCTCCAAAAGTGAATCAAGCGTGTGTACAGGGGCATAAACGCAGCAGTGATAGGATTGGAGAGGTTCGGTGAGCAAATGAAGACCCTTTGAAGTCATATTGCATGGTACCCATTCCACGGGTTTCAACTACCCAGGTTTAAGGTATTCTTCCTTCAGCTAAAACATGCATGTGGAACCTAGAGTATGATCAACCATGTGATCGGGAGACGTGTTCAAATATGTCTCAGTTTTCGTACCCTGGTACTCGGGTGCAACATTCCAGACGCTTTACTAACACCCTCCCGACTTGGAGAGTCAGTCCCTTTAACCTCCTGTTTGGCCCAGTTTGCAATTTCTGCGGAAGATGAACAGGAATAGCGAGAACCAATGAGAGACTAGCTGGAGGTGTCTGGACGGGCAAATTTAACTCTCATTTCCCACCAGGAAGAGGAATTAACCAAAGGCTCAGCGTGCCGTGCCGGAACCAGATTAGGGCCTGAAGCCATCCTGCGGTGTTGCGGCCAGCTCAAAAGAAAGCGAGTTGAAGAAAGGAGCTCAGGGGCACTGTAATTCACAAACCTGCAGAGTTATAAATGACAGCTATCGTCCAAAAATATACTGAAGTAAGGCTGCCAAGAGGACTTGAAAGTGGGGCAGAATTGCAGGAAACCGATTTCAGGAGGTAGACTGGAATTGCATTGAAAGCATAGGAAAAGAGGCAGAACGTCCACAATGATGCACTTGGCCAAAAAGTGCATATGCGTTTTTTCCTGAATATATTCAGGAAAAAACGCATACGCACTTTTTGGCCAACCAAGCAAGCTTGCAAAGGAAATCTGCACTACAATGAAGTCTCACTTCCCCCCGGTCAAAAGGGCCATCTGAAAAAAGTGTAAAATCCAGAAAGACAGGAAAGGCCATGGAGAACTGGGAGCCTTGTTATGCTGATGGGCGGGATGTAAATTGCCAACAGACACTCGGGAGAAGTGTATGGTGTTTCCTGAAACATCTAAAAAACAAAGCAACAGAGCCTAGGGCACTTCCACTTATGGTCCTATAGCTTAGGGAAATTAAAATCAAAAAGACACAGCCACCCCAAAGTTTGGGACGCCTCTGTTTACAAGAACCTCGTTTACAGTACAAGTTCAACATCGCAGAAAGTGAAAAATGGATAAAGAAGTTGTGGTATTTACTTACAAAGCAATATCACTCAGCAATGAAATCTATGTCATCAGGCCCTTAGCAGCACAATGAGTGGATTCAGGTATGATGATTCTAACTGAAATAAGTCACACAGAAAAAGAAACATCATAAGATATCAGTAATACACGGAATGTAAACTTGGCTACACAGGAACTGAATTACAGAACAGAACAGGGTCTCAAATTTAGAAAACCAACTTATGCTTGCTTAAGGGTAAAGGTGAGTTGGGGTGCTGCATAAAACCAGAGATTGAAATGAGCACAGATAAAGTTCCTTAAGCCAAATATGTAATAGACAAGAGCTACTCCTTGCTCAACGAAATGGACTCAACACCGCATATTAAATGCCTAAGAATGTACCTGACTAGTAAGTATCTTAAAACCTATGGATTGCTATGTCTCCGAAAGAGAATCAAGCATGTGTACAGGGGCATAAACGCAGCAGTGATAGGATTGGAGAGGTTCGGTGAACAAATGAAGACCCTTTGAAGTCATATTGCATGGTACCCATTCCACGGGTTTCAACTACCCAGGTTTAAGGTATTCTTCCTTCAGCTAAAACATGCATGTGGAACCTAGAGTATGATCAACCATGTGATCGGGAGACGTGTTCAAATATGTCTCAGTTTTCGTACCCTGGTACTCGGGTGCAACATTCCAGACGCTTTACTAACACCCTCCCGACTTGGAGAGTCAGTCCCTTTAACCTCCTGTTTGGCCCAGTTTGCAATTTCTGCGGAAGATGAACAGGAATAGCGAGAACCAATGAGAGACTAGCTGGAGGTGTCTGGACGGGCAAATTTAACTCTCATTTCCCACCAGGAAGAGGAATTAACCAAAGGCTCAGCGTGCCATGCCGGAACCAGATTAGGGCCTGAAGCCATCCTGCGGTGTTGCGGCCAGCTCAAAAGAAAGCGAGTTGAAGAAAGGAGCTCAGGGGCACTGTAATTCACAAACCTGCAGAGTTATAAATGACAGCTATCGTCCAAAAATATACTGAAGTAAGGCTGCCAAGAGGACTTGAAAGCGGGGCAGAATTGCAGGAAACCGATTTCAGGAGGTAGACTGGAATTGCATTGAAAGCATAGGAAAAGAGGCAGAGCGTCCACAATGATGCATTTGGCCAAAAAGGGCGTATGCGTTTTTTCCTGAATATATTCAGGAAGAAACGCATACGCCCTTTTTGGCCAACCAAGCAAGCTTGCAAAGGAAATCTGCACTACAATGAAGTCTCACTTCCCCCCGGTCAAAAGGGCCATCTGAAAAAAGTGTAAAATCCAGAAAGGCAGGACAGGCCATGGAGAACTGGGAGCCTTGTTATGCTGATGGACGGGATGTAAATTGCCAACAGACACTCGGGAGAAGTGTATGGTGTTTCCTGAAACATCTAAAAAACAAAGCAACAGAGCCTAAGGCACTTCCACTTATGGTCCTATAGCTTAGGGAAATTAAAATAAAAAAGACACAGCCACCTCAAAGTTTGGGACGCCTCTGTTTACAAGAACCTCGTTTACAGTACAAGTTCAACATCGCAGAAAGTGAAAAATGGATAAAGAAGTTGTGGTATTTACTTACAAAGCAATATCACTCAGCAATGAAATCTATGTCATCAGGCCCTTAGCAGCACAATGAGTGGATTCAGGTATGATGATTCTAACTGAAATAAGTCACACAGAAAAAGAAACATCATAAGATATCAGTAATACACGGAATGTAAACTTGGCTACACAGGAACTGAATTACAGAACAGAACCGGGTCTCAAATTTAGAAAACCAACTTATGCTTGCTTAAGGGGAAAGGTGAGTTGGGGTGCTGCATAAAACCAGAGATTGAAATGAACACAGATAAAGTTCCTTAAGCCAAATATGGAATAGACAAGAGCTACTCCTTGCTCAACGAAATGGACTCAACACCGCATATTAAATGCCTAAGAATGTACCTGACTAGTAAGTATCTTAAAACCTATGGATTGCTATGTCTCCGAAAGAGAATCAAGCATGTGTACAGGGGCATAAACGCAGCAGTGATAGGATTGGAGAGGTTCGGTGAGCAAATGAAGACCCTTTGAAGTCATATTGCATGGTACCCATTCCACGGGTTTCAACTACCCAGGTTTAAGGTATTCTTCCTTCAGCTAAAACATGCATGTGGAACCTAGAGTATGATCAACCATGTGATCGGGAGACGTGTTCAAATATGTCTCAGTTTTCGTACCCTGGTACTCGGGTGCAACATTCCAGACGCTTTACTAACACCCTCCCGACTTGGAGAGTCAGTCCCTTTAACCTCCTGTTTGGCCCAGTTTGCAATTTCTGCGGAAGATGAACAGGAATAGCGAGAACCAATGAGAGACTAGCTGGAGGTGTCTGGACGGGCAAATTTAACTCTCATTTCCCACCAGGAAGAGGAATTAACCAAAGGCTCAGCGTGCCGTGCCGGAACCAGATTAGGGCCTGAAGCCATCCTGCGGTGTTGCGGCCAGCTCAAAAGAAAGCGAGTTGAAGAAAGGAGCTCAGGGGCACTGTAATTCACAAACCTGCAGAGTTATAAATGACAGCTATCGTCCAAAAATATACTGAAGTAAGGCTGCCAAGAGGACTTGAAAGCGGGGCAGAATTGCAGGAAACCGATTTCAGGAGGCAGACTGGAATTGCATTGAAAGCATAGGAAAAGAGGCAGAACGTCCACAATGATGCACTTGGCCAAAAAGGGCATATGCGTTTTTTCCTGAATATATTCAGGAAAAAACGCTTACGCCCTTTTTGGCCAACCAAGCAAGCTTGCAAAGGAAATCTGCACTACAATGAAGTCTCACTTCCCCCCGGTCAAAAGGGCCATCTGAAAAAAGTGTAAAATCCAGAAAGGCAGGACAGGCCATGGAGAACTGGGAGCCTTGTTATGCTGATGGGCGGGATGTAAATTGCCAACAGACACTCGGGAGAAGTGTATGGTGTTTCCTGAAACATCTAAAAAACAAAGCAACAGAGCCTAGGGCACTTCCACTTATGGTCCTATAGCTTAGGGAAATTAAAATCAAAAAGACACAGCCACCCCAAAGTTTGGGACGCCTCTGTTTACAAGAACCTCGTTTACAGTACAAGTTCAACATCGCAGAAAGTGAAAAATGGATAAAGAAGTTGTGGTATTTACTTACAAAGCAATATCACTCAGCAATGAAATCTATGTCATCAGGCCCTTAGCAGCACAATGAGTGGATTCAGGTATGATGATTCTAACTGAAATAAGTCACACAGAAAAAGAAACATCATAAGATATCAGTAATACACGGAATGTAAACTTGGCTACACAGGAACTGAATTACAGAACAGAACAGGGTCTCAAATTTAGAACACCAACTTATGCTTGCATAAGGGGAAAGGTGAGTTGGGGTGCTGCATAAAACCAGAGATTGAAATGAGCACAGATAAAGTTCCTTAAGCCAAATATGGAATAGACCAGAGCTACTCCTTGCTCAACGAAATGGACTCAACACCGCATATTAAACGCCTAAGAATGTACCTGACTAGTAAGTATCTTAAAACCTATGGATTGCTATGTCTCCGAAAGAGAATCAAGCATGTGTACAGGGGCATAAACGCAGCAGTGATAGGATTGGAGAGGTTCGGTGAGCAAATGAAGACCCTTTGAAGTCATATTGCATGGTACCCATTCCACGGGTTTCAACTACCCAGGTTTAAGGTATTCTTCCTTCAGCTAAAACATGCATGTGGAACCTAGAGTATGATCAACCATGTGATCGGGAGATGTGTTCAAATATGTCTCAGTTTTCGTACCCTGGTACTCGGGTGCAACATTCCAGACGCTTTACTAACACCCTCCCGACTTGGAGAGTCAGTCCCTTTAACCTCCTGTTTGGCCCAGTTTGCAATTTCTGCGGAAGATGAACAGGAATAGTGAGAACCAATGAGAGACTAGCTGGAGGTGTCTGGACGGGCAAATTTAACCCTCATTTCCCTCCAGGAAGAGGAATTAACCAAAGGCTCAGCGTGCCGTGCCGGAACCAGATTAGGGCCTGAAGCCATCCTGCGGTGTTGCGGCCAGCTCAAAAGAAAGCGAGTTGAAGAAAGGAGCTCAGGGGCACTGTAATTCACAAACCTGCAGAGTTATAAATGACAGCTATCGTCCAAAAATATACTGAAGTAAGGCTGCCAAGAGGACTTGAAAGCGGGGCAGAATTGCAGGAAACCGATTTCAGGAGGTAGACTGGAATTGCATTGAAAGCATAGGAAAAGAGGCAGAACGTCCACAATGATGCACTTGGCCAAAAAGGGCGTATGCGTTTTTTCCTGAATATATTCAGGAAAAAACGCATACGCCCTTTTTGGCCAACCAAGCAAGCTTGCAAAGGAAATCTGCACTACAATGAAGTCTCACTTCCCCCCGGTCAAAAGGGCCATCTGAAAAAAGTGTAAAATCCAGAAAGGCAGGACAGGCCATGGAGAACTGGGAGCCTTGTTATGCTGATGGGCGGGATGTAAATTGCCAACAGACACTCGGGAGAAGTGTATGGTGTTTCCTGAAACATCTAAAAAACAAAGCAACAGAGCCTAGGGCACTTCCACTTATGGTCCTATAGCTTAGGGAAATTAAAATCAAAAAGACACAGCCACCCCAAAGTTTGGGACGCCTCTGTTTACAAGAACCTCGTTTACAGTACAAGTTCAACATCGCAGAAAGTGAAAAATGGATAAAGAAGTTGTGGTATTTACTTACAAAGCAATATCACTCAGCAATGAAATCTATGTCATCAGGCCCTTAGCAGCACAATGAGTGGATTCAGGTATGATGATTCTAACTGAAATAAGTCACACAGAAAAAGAAACATCATAAGATATCAGTAATACATGGAATGTAAACTTGGCTACACAGGAACTGAATTACAGAACAGAACAGGGTCTCAAATTTAGAAAACCAACTTATGCTTTCTTAAGGGGAAAGGTGAGTTGGGGTGCTGCATAAAACCAGAGATTGAAATGAGCACAGATAAAGTTCCTTAAGCCAAATATGGAATAGACAAGAGCTACCTCTTGCTCAACGAAATGGACTCAACACCGCATATTAAATGCCTAAGAATGTACCTGACTAGTAAGTATCTTAAAACCTATGGATTGCTATGTCTCCGAAAGAGAATCAAGCATGTGTACAGGGGCATAAACGCAGCAGTGATAGGATTGGAGAGGTTCGGTGAGCAAATGAACACCCTTTGAAGTCATATTGCATGGTACCCATTCCACGGGTTTCAACTACCCAGGTTTAAGGTATTCTTCCTTCAGCTAAAACATGCATGTGGAACCTAGAGTATGATCAACCATGTGATCGGGAGACGTGTTCAAATATGTCTCAGTTTTCGTACCCTGGTACTCGGGTGCAACATTCCAGACGCTTTACTAACACCCTCCCGACTTGGAGAGTCAGTCCCTTTAACCTCCTGTTTGGCCCAGTTTGCAATTTCTGCGGAAGATGAACAGGAATAGCGAGAACCAATGAGAGACTAGCTGGAGGTGTCTGGACGGGCAAATTTAACTCTCATTTCCCACCAGGAAGAGGAATTAACCAAAGGCTCAGCGTGCCGTGCCGGAACCAGATTAGGGCCTGAAGCCATCCTGCGGTGTTGCGGCCAGCTCAGAAGAAAGCGAGTTGAAGAAAGGAGCTCAGGGGCACTGTAATTCACAAACCTGCAGAGTTATAAATGACAGCTATCGTCCAAAAATATACTGAAGTAAGGCTGCCAAGAGGACTTGAAAGCGGGGCAGAATTGCAGGAAACCGATTTCAGGAGGCAGACTGGAATTGCATTGAAAGCATAGGAAAAGAGGCAGAACGTCCACAATGATGCACTTGGCCAAAAAGGGCGTATGCGTTTTTTCCTGAATATATTCAGGAAAAAACGCATATGCCCTTTTTGGCCAACCAAGCAAGCTTGCAAAGGAAATCTGCACTACAATGAAGTCTCACTTCCCCCCGGTCAAAAGGGCCATCTGAAAAAAGTGTAAAATCCAGAAAGGCAGGACAGGCCATGGAGAACTGGGAGCCTTGTTATGCTGATGGGCGGGATGTAAATTGCCAACAGACACTCGGGAGAAGTGTATGGTGTTTCCTGAAACATCTAAAAAACAAAGCAACAGAGCCTAGGGCACTTCCACTTATGGTCCTATAGCTTAGGGAAATTAAAATCAAAAAGACACAGCCACCCCAAAGTTTGGGACGCCTCTGTTTACAAGAACCTCGTGTACAGTACAAGTTCAACATCGCAGAAAGTGAAAAATGGATAAAGAAGTTGTGGTATTTACTTACAAAGCAATATCACTCAGCAATGAAATCTATGTCATCAGGCCCTTAGCAGCACAATGAGTGGATTCAGGTATGATGATTCTAACTGAAATAAGTCACACAGAAAAAGAAACATCATAAGATATCAGTAATACACGGAATGTAAACTTGGCTACACAGGAACTGAATTACAGAACAGAACAGGGTCTCAAATTTAGAAAACCAACTTATGCTTGCTTAAGGGGAAAGGTGAGTTGGGGTGCTGCATAAAACCAGAGATTGAAATGAGCACAGATAAAGTTCCTTAAGCCAAATATGGAATAGACAAGAGCTACTCCTTGCTCAACGAAATGGACTCAACACCGCATATTAAATGCCTAAGAATGTACCTGACTAGTAAGTATCTTAAAACCTATGGATTGCTATGTCTCCGAAAGAGAATCAAGCATGTGTACAGGGGCATAAACGCAGCAGTGATAGGATTGGAGAGGTTCGGTGAGCAAATGAAGACCCTTTGAAGTCATATTGCATGGTACCCATTCCACGGGTCTCAACTCTCCAGGTTTAAGGTATTCTTCCTTCAGCTAAAACATGCATGTGGAACCCAGAGTATGATCAACCGTGTGAACGGGAGACATGTTCAAATATGTCTCAGTTTTCCTCCCCTGGTACTCGGGTGCAACATTCCAGACGCTTTACTAACACTCTCCGCACTTGGAGAGTCAGCACCTTTAAGCTCCTGTTTGGCCCAGTTTGCAATTTCTGCGGAATATGAACAGAATTAGGGAGAACCAATGAGAGACTAGCTGGAGGTGTCTGGACGGGCAAATTTAACTCTCATTTCCCACCAGGAAGAGGAAATAACCAAAGGCTCAGCATGCCGTGCCGGAACCAGATTAGGGCCTGAAGCCATCCTGCGGTGTTGCGGCCAGGTCACAAGAAAGCGAGTTGAAGAAAGGAGCTCAGGGGCACTGTAATTCACAAACCTGCAGAGTTATAAATGACAGCTATCGTCCAAAAATATACTGAAGTAAGGCTGCCAAGAGGACTTGAAAGCGGGGCAGAATTGCAGGAAACCGATTTCAGGAGGTAGACTGGAATTGCATTGAAAGCATAGGAAAAGAGGCAGAACGTCCACAATGATGCACTTGGCCAAAAAGGGCGTATGCGTTTTTTCCTGAATATATTCAGGAAAAAACGCATACGCCCTTTTTGGCCAACCAAGCAAGCTTGCAAAGGAAATCTGCACTACAATGAAGTCTCACTTCCCCCCGGTCAAAAGGGCCATCTGAAAAAAGTGTAAAATCCAGAAAGGCAGGACAGGCCATGGAGAACTGGGAGCCTTGTTATGCTGATGGGCGGGATGTAAATTGCCAACAGACACTCGGGAGAAGTGTATGGTGTTTCCTGAAACATCTAAAAAACAAAGCAACAGAGCCTAGGGCACTTCCACTTATGGTCCTATAGCTTAGGGAAATTAAAATCAAAAAGACACAGCCACCCCAAAGTTTGGGACGCCTCTGTTTACAAGAACCTCGTTTACAGTACAAGTTCAACATCGCAGAAAGTGAAAAATGGATAAAGAAGTTGTGGTATTTACTTACAAAGCAATATCACTCAGCAATGAAATCTATGTCATCAGGCCCTTAGCAGCACAATGAGTGGATTCAGGTATGATGATTCTAACTGAAATAAGTCACACAGAAAAAGAAACATCATAAGATATCAGTAATACACGGAATGTAAACTTGGCTACACAGGAACTGAATTACAGAACAGAACAGGGTCTCAAATTTAGAAAACCAACTTATGCTTGCTTAAGGGTAAAGGTGAGTTGGGGTGCTGCATAAAACCAGAGATTGAAATGAGTACAGATAAAGTTCCTTAAGCCAAATATGGAATAGACAAGAGCTACTCCTTGCTCAACGAAATGGACTCAACACCGCATATTAAATGCCTAAGAATGTACCTGACTAGTAAGTATCTTAAAACCTATGGATTGCTATGTCTCCGAAAGAGAATCAAGCATGTGTACAGGGGCATAAACGCAGCAGTGATAGGATTGGAGAGGTTCGGTGAGCAAATGAAGACCCTTTGAAGTCATATTGCATGGTACCCATTCCACGGGTTTCAACTACCCAGGTTTAAGGTATTCTTCCTTCAGCTAAAACATGCATGTGGAACCTAGAGTATGATCAACCATGTGATCGGGAGACGTGTTCAAATATGTCTCAGTTTTCGTACCCTGGTACTCGGGTGCAACATTCCAGACGCTTTACTAACACCCTCCCGACTTGGAGAGTCAGTCCCTTTAACCTCCTGTTTGGCCCAGTTTGCAATTTCTGCGGAAGATGAACAGGAATAGCGAGAACCAATGAGAGACTAGCTGGAGGTGTCTGGACGGGCAAATTTAACTCTCATTTCCCACCAGGAAGAGGAATTAACCAAAGGCTCAGCGTGCCGTGCCGGAACCAGATTAGGGCCTGAAGCCATCCTGCGGTGTTGCGGCCAGCTCAAAAGAAAGCGAGTTGAAGAAAGGAGCTCAGGGGCACTGTAATTCACAAACCTGCAGAGTTATAAATGACAGCTATCGTCCAAAAATATACTGAAGTAAGGCTGCCAAGAGGACTTGAAAGCGGGGCAGAATTGCAGGAAACCGATTTCAGGAGGTAGACTGGAATTGCATTGAAAGCATAGGAAAAGAGGCAGAACGACCACAATGATGCACTTGGCAAAAAGGGCGTATACGTTTTTTCCTGAATATATTCAGAAAAAAACGCATACGCCCTTTTTGGCCAACCAAGCAAGCTTGCAAAGGAAATCTGCACTACAGTGAAGTCTCACTTCCCCCCGGTCAAAAGGGCCATCTGAAAAAAGTGTAAAATCCAGAAAGGCAGGACAGGCCATGGAGAACTGGGAGCCTTGTTATGCTGATGGGCGGGATGTAAATTGCCAACAGACACTCGGGAGAAGTGTATGGTGTTTCCTGAAACATCTAAAAAACAAAGCAACAGAGCCTAGGGCACTTCCACTTATGGTCCTATAGCTTAGGGAAATTAAAATCAAAAAGACACAGCCACCCCAAAGTTTGGGACGCCTCTGTTTACAAGAACCTCGTTTACAGTACAAGTTCAACATCGCAGAAAGTGAAAAATGGATAAAGAAGTTGTGGTATTTACTTACAAAGCAATATCACTCAGCAATGAAATCTATGTCATCAGGCCCTTAGCAGCACAATGAGTGGATTCAGGTATGATGATTCTAACTGAAATAAGTCACACAGAAAAAGAAACATCATAAGATATCAGTAATACACGGAATGTAAACTTGGCTACACAGGAACTGAATTACAGAACAGAACAGGGTCTCAAATTTAGAAAACCAACTTATGCTTTCTTAAGGGGAAAGGTGAGTTGGGGTGCTGCATAAAACCAGAGATTGAAATGAGCACAGATAAAGTTCCTTAAGCCAAATATGGAATAGACAAGAGCTACCTCTTGCTCAACGAAATGGACTCAACACCGCATATTAAATGCCTAAGAATGTACCTGACTAGTAAGTATCTTAAAACCTATGGATTGCTATGTCTCCGAAAGAGAATCAAGCATGTGTACAGGGGCATAAACGCAGCAGTGATAGGATTGGAGAGGTTCGGTGAGCAAATGAAGACCCTTTGAAGTCATATTGCATGGTACCCATTCCACGGGTTTCAACTACCCAGGTTTAAGGTATTCTTCCTTCAGCTAAAACATGCAT
Source organism: Pseudorca crassidens (assembly GCF_039906515.1). NCBI lineage: Eukaryota > Metazoa > Chordata > Mammalia > Artiodactyla > Delphinidae > Pseudorca > Pseudorca crassidens. The sequence continues at coordinate 26,810 of NW_027135977.1, read as the reverse complement.
GTGGAACCTAGAGTATGATCAACCATGTGATCGGGAGACGTGTTCAAATATGTCTCAGTTTTCGTACCCTGGTACTCGGGTGCAACATTCCAGACGCTTTACTAACACCCTCCCGACTTGGAGAGTCAGTCCCTTTAACCTCCTGTTTGGCCCAGTTTGCAATTTCTGCGGAAGATGAACAGGAATAGCGAGAACCAATGAGAGACTAGCTGGAGGTGTCTGGACGGGCAAATTTAACTCTCATTTCCCACCAGGAAGAGGAATTAACCAAAGGCTCAGCGTGCCGTGCCGGAACCAGATTAGGGCCTGAAGCCATCCTGCGGTGTTGCGGCCAGGTCACAAGAAAGCGAGTTGAAGAAAGGAGCTCAGGGGCACTGTAATTCACAAACCTGCAGAGTTATAAATGACAGCTATCGTCCAAAAATATACTGAAGTAAGGCTGCCAAGAGGACTTGAAAGCGGGGCAGAATTGCAGGAAACCGATTTCAGGAGGTAGACTGGAATTGCATTGAAAGCATAGGAAAAGAGGCAGAACGTCCACAATGATGCACTTGGCCAAAAAGGGCGTATGCGTTTTTTCCTGAATATATTCAGGAAAAAACGCATACGCCCTTTTTGGCCAACCAAGCAAGCTTGCAAAGGAAATCTGCACTACAATGAAGTCTCACTTCCCCCCGGTCAAAAGGGCCATCTGAAAAAAGTGTAAAATCCAGAAAGGCAGGACAGGCCATGGAGAACTGGGAGCCTTGTTATGCTGATGGGCGGGATGTAAATTGCCAACAGACACTCGGGAGAAGTGTATGGTGTTTCCTGAAACATCTAAAAATCAAAGCAACAGAGCCTAGGGCACTTCCACTTATGGTCCTATAGCTTAGGGAAATTAAAATCAAAAAGACACAGCCACCCCAAAGTTTGGGACGCCTCTGTTTACAAGAACCTCGTTTACAGTACAAGTTCAACATCGCAGAAAGTGAAAAATGGATAAAGAAGTTGTGGTATTTACTTACAAAGCAATATCACTCAGCAATGAAATCTATGTCATCAGGCCCTTAGCAGCACAATGAGTGGATTCAGGTATGATGATTCTAACTGAAATAAGTCACACAGAAAAAGAAACATCATAAGATATCAGTAATACATGGAATGTAAACTTGGCTACACAGGAACTGAATTACAGAACAGAACAGGGTCTCAAATTTAGAAAACCAACTTATGCTTGCTTAAGGGGAAAGGTGAGTTGGGGTGCTGCATAAAACCAGAGATTGAAATGAGCACAGATAAAGTTCCTTAAGCCAAATATGGAATAGACAAGAGCTACTCCTTGCTCAACGAAATGGACTCAACACCGCATATTAAATGCCTAAGAATGTACCTGACTAGTAAGTATCTTAAAACCTATGGATTGCTATGTCTCCGAAAGAGAATCAAGCATGTGTACAGGGGCATAAACGCAGCAGTGATAGGATTGGAGAGGTTCGGTGAGCAAATGAAGACCCTTTGAAGTCATATTGCATGGTACCCATTCCACGGGTTTCAACTACCCAGGTTTAAGGTATTCTTCCTTCAGCTAAAACATGCATGTGGAACCTAGAGTATGATCAACCATGTGATCGGGAGACGTGTTCAAATATGTCTCAGTTTTCGTACCCTGGTACTCGGGTGCAACATTCCAGACGCTTTACTAACACCCTCCCGACTTGGAGAGTCAGTCCCTTTAACCTCCTGTTTGGCCCAGTTTGCAATTTCTGCGGAAGATGAACAGGAATAGCGAGAACCAATGAGAGACTAGCTGGAGGTGTCTGGACGGGCAAATTTAACTCTCATTTCCCACCAGGAAGAGGAATTAACCAAAGGCTCAGCGTGCCGTGCCGGAACCAGATTAGGGCCTGAAGCCATCCTGCGGTGTTGCGGCCAGCTCAAAAGAAAGCGAGTTGAAGAAAGGAGCTCAGGGGCACTGTAATTCACAAACCTGCAGAGTTATAAATGACAGCTATCGTCCAAAAATATACTGAAGTAAGGCTGCCAAGAGGACTTGAAAGCGGGGCAGAATTGCAGGAAACCGATTTCAGGAGGCAGACTGGAATTGCATTGAAAGCATAGGAAAAGAGGCAGAACGTCCACAATGATGCACTTGGCCAAAAAGGGCGTATGCGTTTTTTCCTGAATATATTCAGGAAAAAACGCATACGCCCTTTTTGGCCAACCAAGCAAGCTTGCAAAGGAAATCTGCACTACAATGAAGTCTCACTTCCCCCCGGTCAAAAGGGCCATCTGAAAAAAGTGTAAAATCCAGAAAGGCAGGACAGGCCATGGAGAACTGGGAGCCTTGTTATGCTGATGGGCGGGATGTAAATTGCCAACAGACACTCGGGAGAAGTGTATGGTGTTTCCTGAAACATCTAAAAAACAAAGCAACAGAGCCTAGGGCACTTCCACTTATGGTCCTATAGCTTAGGGAAATTAAAATCAAAAAGACACAGCCACCCCAAAGTTTGGGACGCCTCTGTTTACAAGAACCTCGTTTACAGTACAAGTTCAACATCGCAGAAAGTGAAAAATGGATAAAGAAGTTGTGGTATTTACTTACAAAGCAATATCACTCAGCAATGAAATCTATGTCATCAGGCCCTTAGCAGCACAATGAGTGGATTCAGGTATGATGATTCTAACTGAAATAAGTCACACAGAAAAAGAAACATCATAAGATATCAGTAATACACGGAATGTAAACTTGGCTACACAGGAACTGAATTACAGAACAGAACAGGGTCTCAAATTTAGAAAACCAACTTATGCTTGCTTAAGGGGAAAGGTGAGTTGGGGTGCTGCATAAAACCAGAGATTGAAATGAGCACAGATAAAGTTCCTTAAGCCAAATATGGAATAGACAAGAGCTACCTCTTGCTCAACGAAATGGACTCAACACCGCATATTAAATGCCTAAGAATGTACCTGACTAGTAAGTATCTTAAAACCTATGGATTGCTATATCTCCAAAAGAGAATCAAGCATGTGTACAGGGGCATAAACGCAGCAGTGATAGGATTGGAGAGGTTCGGTGAGCAAATGAAGACCCTTTGAAGTCATATTGCATGGTACCCATTCCACGGGTTTCAACTACCCAGGTTTAAGGTATTCTTCCTTCAGCTAAAACATGCATGTGGAACCTAGAGTATGATCAACCATGTGATCGGGAGACGTGTTCAAATATGTCTCAGTTTTCGTACCCTGGTACTCGGGTGCAACATTCCAGACGCTTTACTAACACCCTCCCGACTTGGAGAGTCAGTCCCTTTAACCTCCTGTTTGGCCCAGTTTGCAATTTCTGCGGAAGATGAACAGGAATAGCGAGAACCAATGAGAGACTAGCTGGAGGTGTCTGGACGGGCAAATTTAACTCTCATTTCCCACCAGGAAGAGGAATTAACCAAAGGCTCAGCGTGCCGTGCCGGAACCAGATTAGGGCCTGAAGCCATCCTGCGGTGTTGCGGCCAGTTCACAAGAAAGCGAGTTGAAGAAAGGAGCTCAGGGGCACTGTAATTCACAAACCTGCAGAGTTATAAATGACAGCTATCGTCCAAAAATATACTGAAGTAAGGCTGCCAAGAGGACTTGAAAGCGGGGCAGAATTGCAGGAAACCGATTTCAGGAGGTAGACTGGAATTGCATTGAAAGCATAGGAAAAGAGGCAGAACGTCCACAATGATGCACTTGGCCAAAAAGGGCGTATGCGTTTTTTCCTGAATATATTCAGGAAAAAACGCATACGCCCTTTTTGGCCAACCAAGCAAGCTTGCAAAGGAAATCTGCACTACAATGAAGTCTCACTTCCCCCCGGTCAAAAGGGCCATCTGAAAAAAGTGTAAAATCCAGAAAGGCAGGACAGGCCATGGAGAACTGGGAGCCTTGTTATGCTGATGGGCGGGATGTAAATTGCCAACAGACACTCGGGAGAAGTGTATGGTGTTTCCTGAAACATCTAAAAAACAAAGCAACAGAGCCTAGGGCACTTCCACTTATGGTCCTATAGCTTAGGGAAATTAAAATCAAAAAGACACAGCCACCCCAAAGTTTGGGACGCCTCTGTTTACAAGAACCTCGTTTACAGTACAAGTTCAACATCGCAGAAAGTGAAAAATGGATAAAGAAGTTGTGGTATTTACTTACAAAGCAATATCACTCAGCAATGAAATCTATGTCATCAGGCCCTTAGCAGCACAATGAGTGGATTCAGGTATGATGATTCTAACTGAAATAAGTCACACAGAAAAAGAAACATCATAAGATATCAGTAATACACAGAATGTAAACTTGGCTACACAGGAACTGAATTACAGAACAGAACAGGGTCTCAAATTTAGAAAACCAACTTATGCTTGCTTAAGGGGAAAGGTGAGTTGGGGTGCTGCATAAAACCAGAGATTGAAATGAGCACAGATAAAGTTCCTTAAGCCAAATATGGAATAGACAAGAGCTACTCCTTGCTCAACGAAATGGACTCAACACCGCATATTAAATGCCTAAGAATGTACCTGACTAGTAAGTATCTTAAAACCTATGGATTGCTATGTCTCCGAAAGAGAATCAAGCATGTGTACAGGGGCATAAACGCAGCAGTGATAGGATTGGAGAGGTTCGGTGAGCAAATGAAGACCCTTTGAAGTCATATTGCATGGTACCCATTCCACGGGTTTCAACTACCCAGGTTTAAGGTATTCTTCCTTCAGCTAAAACATGCATGTGGAACCTAGAGTATGATCAACCATGTGATCGGGAGACGTGTTCAAATATGTCTCAGTTTTCGTACCCTGGTACTCGGGTGCAACATTCCAGACGCTTTACTAACACCCTCCCGACTTGGAGAGTCAGTCCCTTTAACCTCCTGTTTGGCCCAGTTTGCAATTTCTGCGGAAGATGAACAGGAATAGCGAGAACCAATGAGAGACTAGCTGGAGGTGTCTGGACGGGCAAATTTAACTCTCATTTCCCACCAGGAAGAGGAATTAACCAAAGGCTCAGCGTGCCGTGCCGGAACCAGATTAGGGCCTGAAGCCATCCTGCGGTGTTGCGGCCAGCTCAAAAGAAAGCGAGTTGAAGAAAGGAGCTCAGGGGCACTGTAATTCACAAACCTGCAGAGTTATAAATGACAGCTATCGTCCAAAAATATACTGAAGTAAGGCTGCCAAGAGGACTTGAAAGCGGGGCAGAATTGCAGGAAACCGATTTCAGGAGGCAGACTGGAATTGCATTGAAAGCATAGGAAAAGAGGCAGAACGTCCACAATGATGCACTTGGCCAAAAAGGGCGTATGCGTTTTTTCCTGAATATATTCAGGAAAAAACGCATACGCCCTTTTTGGCCAACCAAGCAAGCTTGCAAAGGAAATCTGCACTACAATGAAGTCTCACTTCCCCCCGGTCAAAAGGGCCATCTGAACAAAGTGTAAAATCCAGAAAGGCAGGACAGGCCATGGAGAACTGGGAGCCTTGTTATGCTGATGGGCGGGATGTAAATTGCCAACAGACACTCGGGAGAAGTGTATGGTGTTTCCTGAAACATCTAAAAAACAAAGCAACAGAGCCTAGGGCACTTCCACTTATGGTCCTATAGCTTAGGGAAATTAAAATCAAAAAGACACAGCCACCCCAAAGTTTGGGACGCCTCTGTTTACAAGAACCTCGTTTACAGTACAAGTTCAACATCGCAGAAAGTGAAAAATGGATAAAGAAGTTGTGGTATTTACTTACAAAGCAATATCACTCAGCAATGAAATCTATGTCATCAGGCCCTTAGCAGCACAATGAGTGGATTCAGGTATGATGATTCTAACTGAAATAAGTCACACAGAAAAAGAAACATCATAAGATATCAGTAATACACAGAATGTAAACTTGGCTACACAGGAACTGAATTACAGAACAGAACAGGGTCTCAAATTTAGAAAACCAACTTATGCTTGCTTAAGGGTAAAGGTGAGTTGGGGTGCTGCATAAAACAAGAGATTGAAATGAGCACAGATAAAGTTCCTTAAGCCAAATATGGAATAGACAAGAGCTACTCCTTGCTCAACGAAACGGACTCAACACCGCATATTAAATGCCTAAGAATGTACCTGACTAGTAAGTATCTTAAAACCTATGGATTGCTATGTCTCCGAAAGAGAATCAAGCATGTGTACAGGGGCATAAACGCAGCAGTGATAGGATTGGAGAGGTTCGGTGAGCAAATGAAGACCCTTTGAAGTCATATTGCATGGTACCCATTCCACGGGTTTCAACTACCCAGGTTTAAGGTATTCTTCCTTCAGCTAAAACATGCATGTGGAACCTAGAGTATGATCAACCATGTGATCGGGAGACGTGTTCAAATATGTCTCAGTTTTCGTACCCTGGTACTCGGGTGCAACATTCCAGACGCTTTACTAACACCCTCCCGACTTGGAGAGTCAGTCCCTTTAACCTCCTGTTTGGCCCAGTTTGCAATTTCTGCGGAAGATGAACAGGAATAGCGAGAACCAATGAGAGACTAGCTGGAGGTGTCTGGACGGGCAAATTTAACTCTCATTTCCCACCAGGAAGAGGAATTAACCAAAGGCTCAGCGTGCCGTGCCGGAACCAGATTAGGGCCTGAAGCCATCCTGCGGTGTTGCGGCCAGCTCAAAAGAAAGCGAGTTGAAGAAAGGAGCTCAGGGGCACTGTAATTCACAAACCTGCAGAGTTATAAATGACAGCTATCGTCCAAAAATATACTGAAGTAAGGCTGCCAAGAGGACTTGAAAGCGGGGCAGAATTGCAGGAAACCGATTTCAGGAGGCAGACTGGAATTGCATTGAAAGCATAGGAAAAGAGGCAGAACGTCCACAATGATGCACTTGGCCAAAAAGGGCGTATGCGTTTTTTCCTGAATATATTCAGGAAAAAACGCATACGCCCTTTTTGGCCAACCAAGCAAGCTTGCAAAGGAAATCTGCACTACAATGAAGTCTCACTTCCCCCCGGTCAAAAGGGCCATCTGAAAAAAGTGTAAAATCCAGAAAGGCAGGACAGGCCATGGAGAACTGGGAGCCTTGTTATGCTGATGGGCGGGATGTAAATTGCCAACAGACACTCGGGAGAAGTGTATGGTGTTTCCTGAAACATCTAAAAAACAAAGCAACAGAGCCTAGGGCACTTCCACTTATGGTCCTATAGCTTAGGGAAATTAAAATCAAAAAGACACAGCCACCCCAAAGTTTGGGACGCCTCTGTTTACAAGAACCTCGTTTACAGTACAAGTTCAACATCGCAGAAAGTGAAAAATGGATAAAGAAGTTGTGGTATTTACTTACAAAGCAATATCACTCAGCAATGAAATCTATGTCATCAGGCCCTTAGCAGCACAATGAGTGGATTCAGGTATGATGATTCTAACTGAAATAAGTCACACAGAAAAAGAAACATCATAAGATATCAGTAATACACGGAATGTAAACTTGGCTACACAGGAACTGAATTACAGAACAGAACAGGGTCTCAAATTTAGAAAACCAACTTATGCTTTCTTAAGGGGAAAGGTGAGTTGGGGTGCTGCATAAAACCAGAGATTGAAATGAGCACAGATAAAGTTCCTTAAGCCAAATATGGAATAGACAAGAGCTACCTCTTGCTCAACGAAATGGACTCAACACCGCATATTAAATGCCTAAGAATGTACCTGACTAGTAAGTATCTTAAAACCTATGGATTGCTATGTCTCCGAAAGAGAATCAAGCATGTGTACAGGGGCATAAACGCAGCAGTGATAGGATTGGAGAGGTTCGGTGAGCAAATGAAGACCCTTTGAAGTCATATTGCATGGTACCCATTCCACGGGTTTCAACTACCCAGGTTTAAGGTATTCTTCCTTCAGCTAAAACATGCATGTGGAACCTAGAGTATGATCAACCATGTGATCGGGAGACGTGTTCAAATATGTCTCAGTTTTCGTACCCTGGTACTCGGGTGCAACATTCCAGACGCTTTACTAACACCCTCCCGACTTGGAGAGTCAGTCCCTTTAACCTCCTGTTTGGCCCAGTTTGCAATTTCTGCGGAAGATGAACAGGAATAGCGAGAACCAATGAGAGACTAGCTGGAGGTGTCTGGACGGGCAAATTTAACTCTCATTTCCCACCAGGAAGAGGAATTAACCAAAGGCTCAGCGTGCCGTGCCGGAACCAGATTAGGGCCTGAAGCCATCCTGCGGTGTTGCGGCCAGGTCACAAGAAAGCGAGTTGAAGAAAGGAGCTCAGGGGCACTGTAATTCACAAACCTGCAGAGTTATAAATGACAGCTATCGTCCAAAAATATACTGAAGTAAGGCTGCCAAGAGGACTTGAAAGCGGGGCAGAATTGCAGGAAACCGATTTCAGGAGGTAGACTGGAATTGCATTGAAAGCATAGGAAAAGAGGCAGAACGTCCACAATGATGCACTTGGCCAAAAAGGGCGTATGCGTTTTTTCCTGAATATATTCAGGAAAAAACGCATACGCCCTTTTTGGCCAACCAAGCAAGCTTGCAAAGGAAATCTGCACTACAATGAAGTCTCACTTCCCCCCGGTCAAAAGGGCCATCTGAAAAAAGTGTAAAATCCAGAAAGGCAGGACAGGCCATGGAGAACTGGGAGCCTTGTTATGCTGATGGGCGGGATGTAAATTGCCAACAGACACTCGGGAGAAGTGTATGGTGTTTCCTGAAACATCTAAAAAACAAAGCAACAGAGCCTAGGGCACTTCCACTTATGGTCCTATAGCTTAGGGAAATTAAAATCAAAAAGACACAGCCACCCCAAAGTTTGGGACGCCTCTGTTTACAAGAACCTCGTTTACAGTACAAGTTCAACATCGCAGAAAGTGAAAAATGGATAAAGAAGTTGTGGTATTTACTTACAAAGCAATATCACTCAGCAATGAAATCTATGTCATCAGGCCCTTAGCAGCACAATGAGTGGATTCAGGTATGATGATTCTAACTGAAATAAGTCACACAGAAAAAGAAACATCATAAGATATCAGTAATACACAGAATGTAAACTTGGCTACACAGGAACTGAATTACAGAACAGAACAGGGTCTCAAATTTAGAAAACCAACTTATGCTTGCTTAAGGGTAAAGGTGAGTTGGGGTGCTGCATAAAACCAGAGATTGAAATGAGCACAGATAAAGTTCCTTAAGCCAAATATGGAATAGACAAGAGCTACTCCTTGCTCAACGAAATGGACTCAACACCGCATATTAAATGCCTAAGAATGTACCTGACTAGTAAGTATCTTAAAACCTATGGATTGCTATGTCTCCGAAAGAGAATCAAGCATGTGTACAGGGGCATAAACGCAGCAGTGATAGGATTGGAGAGGTTCGGTGAGCAAATGAAGACCCTTTGAAGTCATATTGCATGGTACCCATTCCACGGGTTTCAACTACCCAGGTTTAAGGTATTCTTCCTTCAGCTAAAACATGCATGTGGAACCTAGAGTATGATCAACCATGTGATCGGGAGACGTGTTCAAATATGTCTCAGTTTTCGTACCCTGGTACTCGGGTGCAACATTCCAGACGCTTTACTAACACCCTCCCGACTTGGAGAGTCAGTCCCTTTAACCTCCTGTTTGGCCCAGTTTGCAATTTCTGCGGAAGATGAACAGGAATAGCGAGAACCAATGAGAGACTAGCTGGAGGTGTCTGGACGGGCAAATTTAACTCTCATTTCCCACCAGGAAGAGGAATTAACCAAAGGCTCAGCGTGCCGTGCCGGAACCAGATTAGGGCCTGAAGCCATCCTGCGGTGTTGCGGCCAGCTCAAAAGAAAGCGAGTTGAAGAAAGGAGCTCAGGGGCACTGTAATTCACAAACCTGCAGAGTTATAAATGACAGCTATCGTCCAAAAATATACTGAAGTAAGGCTGCCAAGAGGACTTGAAAGCGGGGCAGAATTGCAGGAAACCGATTTCAGGAGGCAGACTGGAATTGCATTGAAAGCATAGGAAAAGAGGCAGAACGTCCACAATGATGCACTTGGCCAAAAAGGGCGTATGCGTTTTTTCCTGAATATATTCAGGAAAAAACGCATACGCCCTTTTTGGCCAACCAAGCAAGCTTGCAAAGGAAATCTGCACTACAATGAAGTCTCACTTCCCCCCGGTCAAAAGGGCCATCTGAAAAAAGTGTAAAATCCAGAAAGGCAGGACAGGCCATGGAGAACTGGGAGCCTTGTTATGCTGATGGGCGGGATGTAAATTGCCAACAGACACTCGGGAGAAGTGTATGGTGTTTCCTGAAACATCTAAAAAACAAAGCAACAGAGCCTAGGGCACTTCCACTTATGGTCCTATAGCTTAGGGAAATTAAAATCAAAAAGACACAGCCACCCCAAAGTTTGGGACGCCTCTGTTTACAAGAACCTCGTTTACAGTACAAGTTCAACATCGCAGAAAGTGAAAAATGGATAAAGAAGTTGTGGTATTTACTTACAAAGCAATATCACTCAGCAATGAAATCTATGTCATCAGGCCCTTAGCAGCACAATGAGTGGATTCAGGTATGATGATTCTAACTGAAATAAGTCACACAGAAAAAGAAACATCATAAGATATCAGTAATACACGGAATGTAAACTTGGCTACACAGGAACTGAATTACAGAACAGAACAGGGTCTCAAATTTAGAAAACCAACTTATGCTTGCTTAAGGGGAAAGGTGAGTTGGGGTGCTGCATAAAACCAGAGATTGAAATGAGCACAGATAAAGTTCCTTAAGCCAAATATGGAATAGACAAGAGCTACTCCTTGCTCAACGAAACGGACTCAACACCGCATATTAAATGCCTAAGAATGTACCTGACTAGTAAGTATCTTAAAACCTATGGATTGCTATGTCTCCGAAAGAGAATCAAGCATGTGTACAGGGGCATAAACGCAGCAGTGATAGGATTGGAGAGGTTCGGTGAGCAAATGAAGACCCTTTGAAGTCATATTGCATGGTACCCATTCCACGGGTTTCAACTACCCAGGTTTAAGGTATTCTTCCTTCAGCTAAAACATGCATGTGGAACCTAGAGTATGATCAACCATGTGATCGGGAGACGTGTTCAAATATGTCTCAGTTTTCGTACCCTGGTACTCGGGTGCAACATTCCAGACGCTTTACTAACACCCTCCCGACTTGGAGAGTCAGTCCCTTTAACCTCCTGTTTGGCCCAGTTTGCAATTTCTGCGGAAGATGAACAGGAATAGCGAGAACCAATGAGAGACTAGCTGGAGGTGTCTGGACGGGCAAATTTAACTCTCATTTCCCACCAGGAAGAGGAATTAACCAAAGGCTCAGCGTGCCGTGCCGGAACCAGATTAGGGCCTGAAGCCATCCTGCGGTGTTGCGGCCAGCTCAAAAGAAAGCGAGTTGAAGAAAGGAGCTCAGGGGCACTGTAATTCACAAACCTGCAGAGTTATAAATGACAGCTATCGTCCAAAAATATACTGAAGTAAGGCTGCCAAGAGGACTTGAAAGCGGGGCAGAATTGCAGGAAACCGATTTCAGGAGGCAGACTGGAATTGCATTGAAAGCATAGGAAAAGAGGCAGAACGTCCACAATGATGCACTTGGCCAAAAAGGGCGTATGCGTTTTTTCCTGAATATATTCAGGAAAAAACGCATACGCCCTTTTTGGCCAACCAAGCAAGCTTGCAAAGGAAATCTGCACTACAATGAAGTCTCACTTCCCCCCGGTCAAAAGGGCCATCTGAAAAAAGTGTAAAATCCAGAAAGGCAGGACAGGCCATGGAGAACTGGGAGCCTTGTTATGCTGATGGGCGGGATGTAAATTGCCAACAGACACTCGGGAGAAGTGTATGGTGTTTCCTGAAACATCTAAAAAACAAAGCAACAGAGCCTAGGGCACTTCCACTTATGGTCCTATAGCTTAGGGAAATTAAAATCAAAAAGACACAGCCACCCCAAAGTTTGGGACGCCTCTGTTTACAAGAACCTCGTTTACAGTACAAGTTCAACATCGCAGAAAGTGAAAAATGGATAAAGAAGTTGTGGTATTTACTTACAAAGCAATATCACTCAGCAATGAAATCTATGTCATCAGGCCCTTAGCAGCACAATGAGTGGATTCAGGTATGATGATTCTAACTGAAATAAGTCACACAGAAAAAGAAACATCATAAGATATCAGTAATACACGGAATGTAAACTTGGCTACACAGGAACTGAATTACAGAACAGAACAGGGTCTCAAATTTAGAAAACCAACTTATGCTTGCTTAAGGGGAAAGGTGAGTTGGGGTGCTGCATAAAACCAGAGATTGAAATGAGCACAGATAAAGTTCCTTAAGCCAAATATGGAATAGACAAGAGCTACTCCTTGCTCAACGAAACGGACTCAACACCGCATATTAAATGCCTAAGAATGTACCTGACTAGTAAGTATCTTAAAACCTATGGATTGCTATGTCTCCGAAAGAGAATCAAGCATGTGTACAGGGGCATAAACGCAGCAGTGATAGGATTGGAGAGGTTCGGTGAGCAAATGAAGACCCTTTGAAGTCATATTGCATGGTACCCATTCCACGGGTTTCAACTACCCAGGTTTAAGGTATTCTTCCTTCAGCTAAAACATGCATGTGGAACCTAGAGTATGATCAACCATGTGATCGGGAGACGTGTTCAAATATGTCTCAGTTTTCGTACCCTGGTACTCGGGTGCAACATTCCAGACGCTTTACTAACACCCTCCCGACTTGGAGAGTCAGTCCCTTTAACCTCCTGTTTGGCCCAGTTTGCAATTTCTGCGGAAGATGAACAGGAATAGCGAGAACCAATGAGAGACTAGCTGGAGGTGTCTGGACGGGCAAATTTAACTCTCATTTCCCACCAGGAAGAGGAATTAACCAAAGGCTCAGCGTGCCGTGCCGGAACCAGATTAGGGCCTGAAGCCATCCTGCGGTGTTGCGGCCAGCTCAAAAGAAAGCGAGTTGAAGAAAGGAGCTCAGGGGCACTGTAATTCACAAACCTGCAGAGTTATAAATGACAGCTATCGTCCAAAAATATACTGAAGTAAGGCTGCCAAGAGGACTTGAAAGCGGGGCAGAATTGCAGGAAACCGATTTCAGGAGGCAGACTGGAATTGCATTGAAAGCATAGGAAAAGAGGCAGAACGTCCACAATGATGCACTTGGCCAAAAAGGGCGTATGCGTTTTTTCCTGAATATATTCAGGAAAAAACGCATACGCCCTTTTTGGCCAACCAAGCAAGCTTGCAAAGGAAATCTGCACTACAATGAAGTCTCACTTCCCCCCGGTCAAAAGGGCCATCTGAAAAAAGTGTAAAATCCAGAAAGGCAGGACAGGCCATGGAGAACTGGGAGCCTTGTTATGCTGATGGGCGGGATGTAAATTGCCAACAGACACTCGGGAGAAGTGTATGGTGTTTCCTGAAACATCTAAAAAACAAAGCAACAGAGCCTAGGGCACTTCCACTTATGGTCCTATAGCTTAGGGAAATTAAAATCAAAAAGACACAGCCACCCCAAAGTTTGGGACGTCTCTGTTTACAAGAACCTCGTTTACAGTACAAGTTCAACATCGCAGAAAGTGAAAAATGGATAAAGAAGTTGTGGTATTTACTTACAAAGCAATATCACTCAGCAATGAAATCTATGTCATCAGGCCCTTAGCAGCACAATGAGTGGATTCAGGTATGATGATTCTAACTGAAATAAGTCACACAGAAAAAGAAACATCATAAGATATCAGTAATACACGGAATGTAAACTTGGCTACACAGGAACTGAATTACAGAACAGAACAGGGTCTCAAATTTAGAAAACCAACTTATGCTTTCTTAAGGGGAAAGGTGAGTTGGGGTGCTGCATAAAACCAGAGATTGAAATGAGCACAGATAAAGTTCCTTAAGCCAAATATGGAATAGACAAGAGCTACCTCTTGCTCAACGAAATGGACTCAACACCGCATATTAAATGCCTAAGAATGTACCTGACTAGTAAGTATCTTAAAACCTATGGATTGCTATGTCTCCGAAAGAGAATCAAGCATGTGTACAGGGGCATAAACGCAGCAGTGATAGGATTGGAGAGGTTCGGTGAGCAAATGAAGACCCTTTGAAGTCATATTGCATGGTACCCATTCCACGGGTTTCAACTACCCAGGTTTAAGGTATTCTTCCTTCAGCTAAAACATGCATGTGGAACCTAGAGTATGATCAACCATGTGATCGGGAGACGTGTTCAAATATGTCTCAGTTTTCGTACCCTGGTACTCGGGTGCAACATTCCAGACGCTTTACTAACACCCTCCCGACTTGGAGAGTCAGTCCCTTTAACCTCCTGTTTGGCCCAGTTTGCAATTTCTGCGGAAGATGAACAGGAATAGCGAGAACCAATGAGAGACTAGCTGGAGGTGTCTGGACGGGCAAATTTAACTCTCATTTCCCACCAGGAAGAGGAATTAACCAAAGGCTCAGCGTGCCGTGCCGGAACCAGATTAGGGCCTGAAGCCATCCTGCGGTGTTGCGGCCAGGTCACAAGAAAGCGAGTTGAAGAAAGGAGCTCAGGGGCACTGTAATTCACAAACCTGCAGAGTTATAAATGACAGCTATCGTCCAAAAATATACTGAAGTAAGGCTGCCAAGAGGACTTGAAAGCGGGGCAGAATTGCAGGAAACCGATTTCAGGAGGTAGACTGGAATTGCATTGAAAGCATAGGAAAAGAGGCAGAACGTCCACAATGATGCACTTGGCCAAAAAGGGCGTATGCGTTTTTTCCTGAATATATTCAGGAAAAAACGCATACGCCCTTTTTGGCCAACCAAGCAAGCTTGCAAAGGAAATCTGCACTACAATGAAGTCTCACTTCCCCCCGGTCAAAAGGGCCATCTGAAAAAAGTGTAAAATCCAGAAAGGCAGGACAGGCCATGGAGAACTGGGAGCCTTGTTATGCTGATGGGCGGGATGTAAATTGCCAACAGACACTCGGGAGAAGTGTATGGTGTTTCCTGAAACATCTAAAAAACAAAGCAACAGAGCCTAGGGCACTTCCACTTATGGTCCTATAGCTTAGGGAAATTAAAATCAAAAAGACACAGCCACCCCAAAGTTTGGGACGCCTCTGTTTACAAGAACCTCGTTTACAGTACAAGTTCAACATCGCAGAAAGTGAAAAATGGATAAAGAAGTTGTGGTATTTACTTACAAAGCAATATCACTCAGCAATGAAATCTATGTCATCAGGCCCTTAGCAGCACAATGAGTGGATTCAGGTATGATGATTCTAACTGAAATAAGTCACACAGAAAAAGAAACATCATAAGATATCAGTAATACACAGAATGTAAACTTGGCTACACAGGAACTGAATTACAGAACAGAACAGGGTCTCAAATTTAGAAAACCAACTTATGCTTGCTTAAGGGTAAAGGTGAGTTGGGGTGCTGCATAAAACCAGAGATTGAAATGAGCACAGATAAAGTTCCTTAAGCCAAATATGGAATAGACAAGAGCTACTCCTTGCTCAACGAAATGGACTCAACACCGCATATTAAATGCCTAAGAATGTACCTGACTAGTAAGTATCTTAAAACCTATGGATTGCTATGTCTCCGAAAGAGAATCAAGCATGTGTACAGGGGCATAAACGCAGCAGTGATAGGATTGGAGAGGTTCGGTGAGCAAATGAAGACCCTTTGAAGTCATATTGCATGGTACCCATTCCACGGGTTTCAACTACCCAGGTTTAAGGTATTCTTCCTTCAGCTAAAACATGCATGTGGAACCTAGAGTATGATCAACCATGTGATCGGGAGACGTGTTCAAATATGTCTCAGTTTTCGTACCCTGGTACTCGGGTGCAACATTCCAGACGCTTTACTAACACCCTCCCGACTTGGAGAGTCAGTCCCTTTAACCTCCTGTTTGGCCCAGTTTGCAATTTCTGCGGAAGATGAACAGGAATAGCGAGAACCAATGAGAGACTAGCTGGAGGTGTCTGGACGGGCAAATTTAACTCTCATTTCCCACCAGGAAGAGGAATTAACCAAAGGCTCAGCGTGCCGTGCCGGAACCAGATTAGGGCCTGAAGCCATCCTGCGGTGTTGCGGCCAGCTCAAAAGAAAGCGAGTTGAAGAAAGGAGCTCAGGGGCACTGTAATTCACAAACCTGCAGAGTTATAAATGACAGCTATCGTCCAAAAATATACTGAAGTAAGGCTGCCAAGAGGACTTGAAAGCGGGGCAGAATTGCAGGAAACCGATTTCAGGAGGCAGACTGGAATTGCATTGAAAGCATAGGAAAAGAGGCAGAACGTCCACAATGATGCACTTGGCCAAAAAGGGCGTATGCGTTTTTTCCTGAATATATTCAGGAAAAAACGCATACGCCCTTTTTGGCCAACCAAGCAAGCTTGCAAAGGAAATCTGCACTACAATGAAGTCTCACTTCCCCCCGGTCAAAAGGGCCATCTGAAAAAAGTGTAAAATCCAGAAAGGCAGGACAGGCCATGGAGAACTGGGAGCCTTGTTATGCTGATGGGCGGGATGTAAATTGCCAACAGACACTCGGGAGAAGTGTATGGTGTTTCCTGAAACATCTAAAAAACAAAGCAACAGAGCCTAGGGCACTTCCACTTATGGTCCTATAGCTTAGGGAAATTAAAATCAAAAAGACACAGCCACCCCAAAGTTTGGGACGCCTCTGTTTACAAGAACCTCGTTTACAGTACAAGTTCAACATCGCAGAAAGTGAAAAATGGATAAAGAAGTTGTGGTATTTACTTACAAAGCAATATCACTCAGCAATGAAATCTATGTCATCAGGCCCTTAGCAGCACAATGAGTGGATTCAGGTATGATGATTCTAACTGAAATAAGTCACACAGAAAAAGAAACATCATAAGATATCAGTAATACACGGAATGTAAACTTGGCTACACAGGAACTGAATTACAGAACAGAACAGGGTCTCAAATTTAGAAAACCAACTTATGCTTGCTTAAGGGGAAAGGTGAGTTGGGGTGCTGCATAAAACCAGAGATTGAAATGAGCACAGATAAAGTTCCTTAAGCCAAATATGGAATAGACAAGAGCTACTCCTTGCTCAACGAAACGGACTCAACACCGCATATTAAATGCCTAAGAATGTACCTGACTAGTAAGTATCTTAAAACCTATGGATTGCTATGTCTCCGAAAGAGAATCAAGCATGTGTACAGGGGCATAAACGCAGCAGTGATAGGATTGGAGAGGTTCGGTGAGCAAATGAAGACCCTTTGAAGTCATATTGCATGGTACCCATTCCACGGGTTTCAACTACCCAGGTTTAAGGTATTCTTCCTTCAGCTAAAACATGCATGTGGAACCTAGAGTATGATCAACCATGTGATCGGGAGACGTGTTCAAATATGTCTCAGTTTTCGTACCCTGGTACTCGGGTGCAACATTCCAGACGCTTTACTAACACCCTCCCGACTTGGAGAGTCAGTCCCTTTAACCTCCTGTTTGGCCCAGTTTGCAATTTCTGCGGAAGATGAACAGGAATAGCGAGAACCAATGAGAGACTAGCTGGAGGTGTCTGGACGGGCAAATTTAACTCTCATTTCCCACCAGGAAGAGGAATTAACCAAAGGCTCAGCGTGCCGTGCCGGAACCAGATTAGGGCCTGAAGCCATCCTGCGGTGTTGCGGCCAGCTCAAAAGAAAGCGAGTTGAAGAAAGGAGCTCAGGGGCACTGTAATTCACAAACCTGCAGAGTTATAAATGACAGCTATCGTCCAAAAATATACTGAAGTAAGGCTGCCAAGAGGACTTGAAAGCGGGGCAGAATTGCAGGAAACCGATTTCAGGAGGCAGACTGGAATTGCATTGAAAGCATAGGAAAAGAGGCAGAACGTCCACAATGATGCACTTGGCCAAAAAGGGCGTATGCGTTTTTTCCTGAATATATTCAGGAAAAAACGCATACGCCCTTTTTGGCCAACCAAGCAAGCTTGCAAAGGAAATCTGCACTACAATGAAGTCTCACTTCCCCCCGGTCAAAAGGGCCATCTGAAAAAAGTGTAAAATCCAGAAAGGCAGGACAGGCCATGGAGAACTGGGAGCCTTGTTATGCTGATGGGCGGGTTGTAAATTGCCAACAGACACTCGGGAGAAGTGTATGGTGTTTCCTGAAACATCTAAAAAACAAAGCAACAGAGCCTAGGGCACTTCCACTTATGGTCCTATAGCTTAGGGAAATTAAAATCAAAAAGACACAGCCACCCCAAAGTTTGGGACGTCTCTGTTTACAAGAACCTCGTTTACAGTACAAGTTCAACATCGCAGAAAGTGAAAAATGGATAAAGAAGTTGTGGTATTTACTTACAAAGCAATATCACTCAGCAATGAAATCTATGTCATCAGGCCCTTAGCAGCACA
Organism: Pseudorca crassidens; assembly: GCF_039906515.1. NCBI lineage: Eukaryota > Metazoa > Chordata > Mammalia > Artiodactyla > Delphinidae > Pseudorca > Pseudorca crassidens. The sequence goes on along the minus strand of NW_027135977.1, from coordinate 8,370 downwards.
ATGAGTGGATTCAGGTATGATGATTCTAACTGAAATAAGTCACACAGAAAAAGAAACATCATAAGATATCAGTAATACACAGAATGTAAACTTGGCTACACAGGAACTGAATTACAGAACAGAACAGGGTCTCAAATTTAGAAAACCAACTTATGCTTGCTTAAGGGTAAAGGTGAGTTGGGGTGCTGCATAAAACCAGAGATTGAAATGAGCACAGATAAAGTTCCTTAAGCCAAATATGGAATAGACAAGAGCTACTCCTTGCTCAACGAAATGGACTCAACACCGCATATTAAATGCCTAAGAATGTACCTGACTAGTAAGTATCTTAAAACCTATGGATTGCTATGTCTCCGAAAGAGAATCAAGCATGTGTACAGGGGCATAAACGCAGCAGTGATAGGATTGGAGAGGTTCGGTGAGCAAATGAAGACCCTTTGAAGTCATATTGCATGGTACCCATTCCACGGGTTTCACCTACCCAGGTTTAAGGTATTCTTCCTTCAGCTAAAACATGCATGTGGAACCTAGAGTATGATCAACCATGTGATCGGGAGACGTGTTCAAATATGTCTCAGTTTTCGTACCCTGGTACTCGGGTGCAACATTCCAGACGCTTTACTAACACCCTCCCGACTTGGAGAGTCAGTCCCTTTAACCTCCTGTTTGGCCCAGTTTGCAATTTCTGCGGAAGATGAACAGGAATAGCGAGAACCAATGAGAGACTAGCTGGAGGTGTCTGGACGGGCAAATTTAACTCTCATTTCCCACCAGGAAGAGGAATTAACCAAAGGCTCAGCGTGCCGTGCCAGAACCAGATTAGGGCCTGAAGCCATCCTGCGGTGTTGCGGCCAGCTCAAAAGAAAGCGAGTTGAAGAAAGGAGCTCAGGGGCACTGTAATTCACAAACCTGCAGAGTTATAAATGACAGCTATCGTCCAAAAATATACTGAAGTAAGGCTGCCAAGAGGACTTGAAAGCGGGGCAGAATTGCAGGAAACCGATTTCAGGAGGCAGACTGGAATTGCATTGAAAGCATAGGAAAAGAGGCAGAACGTCCACAATGATGCACTTGGCCAAAAAGGGCGTATGCGTTTTTTCCTGAATATATTCAGGAAGAAACGCATACGCCCTTTTTGGCCAACCAAGCAAGCTTGCAAAGGAAATCTGCACTACAATGAAGTCTCACTTCCCCCCGGTCAAAAGGGCCATCTGAAAAAAGTGTAAAATCCAGAAAGGCAGGACAGGCCATGGAGAACTGGGAGCCTTGTTATGCTGATGGGCGGGTTGTAAATTGCCAACAGACACTCGGGAGAAGTGTATGGTGTTTCCTGAAACATCTAAAAAACAAAGCAACAGAGCCTAGGGCACTTCCACTTATGGTCCTATAGCTTAGGGAAATTAAAATCAAAAAGACACAGCCACCCCAAAGTTTGGGACGTCTCTGTTTACAAGAACCTCGTTTACAGTACAAGTTCAACATCGCAGAAAGTGAAAAATGGATAAAGAAGTTGTGGTATTTACTTACAAAGCAATATCACTCAGCAATGAAATCTATGTCATCAGGCCCTTAGCAGCACAATGAGTGGATTCAGGTATGATGATCCTAACTGAAATAAGTCACACAGAAAAAGAAACATCATAAGATATCAGTAATACACAGAATGTAAACTTGGCTACACAGGAACTGAATTACAGAACAGAACAGGGTCTCAAATTTAGAAAACCAACTTATGCTTGCTTAAGGGTAAAGGTGAGTTGGGGTGCTGCATAAAACCAGAGATTGAAATGAGCACAGATAAAGTTCCTTAAGCCAAATATGGAATAGACAAGAGCTACTCCTTGCTCAACGAAATGGACTCAACACCGCATATTAAATGCCTAAGAATGTACCTGACTAGTAAGTATCTTAAAACCTATGGATTGCTATGTCTCCGAAAGAGAATCAAGCATGTGTACAGGGGCATAAACGCAGCAGTGATAGGATTGGAGAGGTTCGGTGAGCAAATGAAGACCCTTTGAAGTCATATTGCATGGTACCCATTCCACGGGTTTCACCTACCCAGGTTTAAGGTATTCTTCCTTCAGCTAAAACATGCATGTGGAACCTAGAGTATGATCAACCATGTGATCGGGAGACGTGTTCAAATATGTCTCAGTTTTCGTACCCTGGTACTCGGGTGCAACATTCCAGACGCTTTACTAACACCCTCCCGACTTGGAGAGTCAGTCCCTTTAACCTCCTGTTTGGCCCAGTTTGCAATTTCTGCGGAAGATGAACAGGAATAGCGAGAACCAATGAGAGACTAGCTGGAGGTGTCTGGACGGGCAAATTTAACTCTCATTTCCCACCAGGAAGAGGAATTAACCAAAGGCTCAGCGTGCCGTGCCAGAACCAGATTAGGGCCTGAAGCCATCCTGCGGTGTTGCGGCCAGCTCAAAAGAAAGCGAGTTGAAGAAAGGAGCTCAGGGGCACTGTAATTCACAAACCTGCAGAGTTATAAATGACAGCTATCGTCCAAAAATATACTGAAGTAAGGCTGCCAAGAGGACTTGAAAGCGGGGCAGAATTGCAGGAAACCGATTTCAGGAGGTAGACTGGAATTGCATTGAAAGCATAGGAAAAGAGGCAGAACGTCCACAATGATGCACTTGGCCAAAAAGGGCGTATGCGTTTTTTCCTGAATATATTCAGGAAAAAACGCATACGCCCTTTTTGGCCAACCAAGCAAGCTTGCAAAGGAAATCTGCACTACAATGAAGTCTCACTTCCCCCCGGTCAAAAGGGCCATCTGAAAAAAGTGTAAAATCCAGAAAGGCAGGACAGGCCATGGAGAACTGGGAGCCTTGTTATGCTGATGGGCGGGATGTAAATTGCCAACAGACACTCGGGAGAAGTGTATGGTGTTTCCTGAAACATCTAAAAAACAAAGCAACAGAGCCTAGGGCACTTCCACTTATGGTCCTATAGCTTAGGGAAATTAAAATCAAAAAGACACAGCCACCCCAAACATTGGGACGCCTCTGTTTACAAGAACCTCGTTTACAGTACAAGTTCAACATCACAGAAAGTGAAAAATGGATAAAGAAGTTGTGGTATTTACTTACAAAGCAATATCACTCAGCAATGAAATCTATGTCATCAGGCCCTTAGCAGCACAATGAGTGGATTCAGGTATGATGATTCTAACTGAAATAAGTCACACAGAAAAAGAAACATCATAAGATATCAGTAATACACGGAATGTAAACTTGGCTACACAGGAACTGAATTACAGAACAGAACAGGGTCTCAAATTTAGAAAACCAACTTATGCTTACTTAAGGGTAAAGGTGAGTTGGGGTGCTGCATAAAACCAGAGATTGAAATGAGCACAGATAAAGTTCCTTAAGCCAAATATGGAATAGACAAGAGCTACTCCTTGCTCAACGAAATGGACTCAACACCGCATATTAAATGCCTAAGAATGTACCTGACTAGTAAGTATCTTAAAACCTATGGATTGCTATGTCTCCGAAAGAGAATCAAGCATGTGTACAGGGGCATAAACACAGCAGTGATAGGATTGGAGAGGTTCGGTGAGCAAATGAAGACCCTTTGAAGTCATATTGCATGGTACCCATTCCACGGGTTTCAACTACCCAGGTTTAAGGTATTCTTCCTTCAGGTAAAACATGCATGTGGAACCTAGAGTATGATCAACCATGTGATCGGGAGACGTGTTCAAATATGTCTCAGTTTTCGTACCCTGGTACTCGGGTGCAACATTCCAGACGCTTTACTAACACCCTCCCGACTTGGAGAGTCAGTCCCTTTAACCTCCTGTTTGGCCCAGTTTGCAATTTCTGCGGAAGATGAACAGGAATAGCGAGAACCAATGAGAGACTAGCTGGAGGTGTCTGGACGGGCAAATTTAACTCTCATTTCCCACCAGGAAGAGGAATTAACCAAAGGCTCAGCGTGCCGTGCCGGAACCAGATTAGGGCCTGAAGCCATCCTGCGGTGTTGCGGCCAGCTCAAAAGAAAGCGAGTTGAAGAAAGGAGCTCAGGGGCACTGTAATTCACAAACCTGCAGAGTTATAAATGACAGCTATCGTCCAAAAATATACTGAAGTAAGGCTGCCAAGAGGACTTGAAAGCGGGGCAGAATTGCAGGAAACCGATTTCAGGAGGTAGACTGGAATTGCATTGAAAGCATAGGAAAAGAGGCAGAACGTCCACAATGATGCACTTGGCCAAAAAGGGCGTATGCGTTTTTTCCTGAATATATTCAGGAAAAAACGCATACGCCCTTTTTGGCCAACCAAGCAAGCTTGCAAAGGAAATCTGCACTACAATGAAGTCTCACTTCCCCCCGGTCAAAAGGGCCATCTGAAAAAAGTGTAAAATCCAGAAAGGCAGGACAGGCCATGGAGAACTGGGAGCCTTGTTATGCTGATGGGCGGGATGTAAATTGCCAACAGACACTCGGGAGAAGTGTATGGTGTTTCCTGAAACATCTAAAAAACAAAGCAACAGAGCCTAGGGCACTTCCACTTATGGTCCTATAGCTTAGGGAAATTAAAATCAAAAAGACACAGCCACCCCAAAGTTTGGGACGCCTCTGTTTACAAGAACCTCGTTTACAGTACAAGTTCAACATCGCAGAAAGTGAAAAATGGATAAAGAAGTTGTGGTATTTACTTACAAAGCAATATCACTCAGCAATGAAATCTATGTCATCAGGCCCTTAGCAGCACAATGAGTGGATTCAGGTATGATGATTCTAACTGAAATAAGTCACACAGAAAAAGAAACATCATAAGATATCAGTAATACACGGAATGTAAACTTGGCTACACAGGAACTGAATTACAGAACAGAACAGGGTCTCAAATTTAGAAAACCAACTTATGCTTGCTTAAGGGGAAAGGTGAGTTGGGGTGCTGCATAAAACCAGAGATTGAAATGAGCACAGATAAAGTTCCTTAAGCCAAATATGGAATAGACAAGAGCTACTCCTTGCTCAACGAAATGGACTCAACACCGCATATTAAATGCCTAAGAATGTACCTGACTAGTAAGTATCTTAAAACCTATGGATTGCTATGTCTCCGAAAGAGAATCAAGCATGTGTACAGGGGCATAAACACAGCAGTGATAGGATTGGAGAGGTTCGGTGAGCAAATGAAGACCCTTTGAAGTCATATTGCATGGTACCCATTCCACGGGTTTCAACTACCCAGGTTTAAGGTATTCTTCCTTCAGGTAAAACATGCATGTGGAACCTAGAGTATGATCAACCATGTGATCGGGAGACGTGTTCAAATATGTCTCAGTTTTCGTACCCTGGTACTCGGGTGCAACATTCCAGACGCTTTACTAACACCCTCCCGACTTGGAGAGTCAGTCCCTTTAACCTCCTGTTTGGCCCAGTTTGCAATTTCTGCGGAAGATGAACAGGAATAGCGAGAACCAATGAGAGACTAGCTGGAGGTGTCTGGACGGGCAAATTTAACTCTCATTTCCCACCAGGAAGAGGAATTAACCAAAGGCTCAGCGTGCCGTGCCGGAACCAGATTAGGGCCTGAAGCCATCCTGCAGTGTTGCGGCCAGCTCAAAAGAAAGCGAGTTGAAGAAAGGAGCTCAGGGGCACTGTAATTCACAAACCTGCAGAGTTATAAATGACAGCTATCGTCCAAAAATATACTGAAGTAAGGCTGCCAAGAGGACTTGAAAGCGGGGCAGAATTGCAGGAAACCGATTTCAGGAGGTAGACTGGAATTGCATTGAAAGCATAGGAAAAGAGGCAGAACGTCCACAATGATGCACTTGGCCAAAAAGGGCGTATGCGTTTTTTCCTGAATATATTCAGGAAAAAACGCATACGCCCTTTTTGGCCAACCAAGCAAGCTTGCAAAGGAAATCTGCACTACAATGAAGTCTCACTTCCCCCCGGTCAAAAGGGCCATCTGAAAAAAGTGTAAAATCCAGAAAGGCAGGACAGGCCATGGAGAACTGGGAGCCTTGTTATGCTGATGGGCGGGATGTAAATTGCCAACAGACACTCGGGAGAAGTGTATGGTGTTTCCTGAAACATCTAAAAAACAAAGCAACAGAGCCTAGGGCACTTCCACTTATGGTCCTATAGCTTAGGGAAATTAAAATCAAAAAGACACAGCCACCCCAAAGTTTGGGACGCCTCTGTTTACAAGAACCTCGTTTACAGTACAAGTTCAACATCGCAGAAAGTGAAAAATGGATAAAGAAGTTGTGGTATTTACTTACAAAGCAATATCACTCAGCAATGAAATCTATGTCATCAGGCCCTTAGCAGCACAATGAGTGGATTCAGGTATGATGATTCTAACTGAAATAAGTCACACAGAAAAAGAAACATCATAAGATATCAGTAATACACGGAATGTAAACTTGGCTACACAGGAACTGAATTACAGAACAGAACAGGGTCTCAAATTTAGAAAACCAACTTATGCTTGCTTAAGGGGAAAGGTGAGTTGGGGTGCTGCATAAAACCAGAGATTGAAATGAGCACAGATAAAGTTCCTTAAGCCAAATATGGAATAGACAAGAGCTACCTCTTGCTCAACGAAACGGACTCAACACCGCATATTAAATGCCTAAGAATGTACCTGACTAGTAAGTATCTTAAAACCTATGGATTGCTATGTCTCCGAAAGAGAATCAAGCATGTGTACAGGGGCATAAACGCAGCAGTGATAGGATTGGAGAGGTTCGGTGAGCAAATGAAGACCCTTTGAAGTCATATTGCATGGTACCCATTCCACGGGTTTCAACTACCCAGGTTTAAGGTATTCTTCCTTCAGCTAAAACATGCATGTGGAACCTAGAGTATGATCAACCATGTGATCGGGAGACGTGTTCAAATATGTCTCAGTTTTCGTACCCTGGTACTCGGGTGCAACATTCCAGACGCTTTACTAACACCCTCCCGACTTGGAGAGTCAGTCCCTTTAACCTCCTGTTTGGCCCAGTTTGCAATTTCTGCGGAAGATGAACAGGAATAGCGAGAACCAATGAGAGACTAGCTGGAGGTGTCTGGACGGGCAAATTTAACTCTCATTTCCCACCAGGAAGAGGAATTAACCAAAGGCTCAGCGTGCCGTGCCGGAACCAGATTAGGGCCTGAAGCCATCCTGCGGTGTTGCGGCCAGCTCAAAAGAAAGCGAGTTGAAGAAAGGAGCTCAGGGGCACTGTAATTCACAAACCTGCAGAGTTATAAATGACAGCTATCGTCCAAAAATATACTGAAGTAAGGCTGCCAAGAGGACTTGAAAGCGGGGCAGAATTGCAGGAAACCGATTTCAGGAGGTAGACTGGAATTGCATTGAAAGCATAGGAAAAGAGGCAGAACGTCCACAATGATGCACTTGGCCAAAAAGGGCGTATGCGTTTTTTCCTGAATATATTCAGGAAAAAACGCATACGCCCTTTTTGGCCAACCAAGCAAGCTTGCAAAGGAAATCTGCACTACAATGAAGTCTCACTTCCCCCCGGTCAAAAGGGCCATCTGAAAAAAGTGTAAAATCCAGAAAGGCAGGCCAGGCCATGGAGAACTGGGAGCCTTGTTATGCTGATGGGTGGGATGTAAATTGCCAACAGACACTCGGGAGAAGTGTATGGTGTTTCCTGAAACATCTAAAAAACAAAGCAACAGAGCCTAGGGCACTTCCACTTATGGTCCTATAGCTTAGGGAAATTAAAATCAAAAAGACACAGCCACCCCAAACATTGGGACGCCTCTGTTTACAAGAACCTCGTTTACAGTACAAGTTCAACATCGCAGAAAGTGAAAAATGGATAAAGAAGTTGTGGTATTTACTTACAAAGCAATATCACTCAGCAATGAAATCTATGTCATCAGGCCCTTAGCAGCACAATGAGTGGATTCAGGTATGATGATTCTAACTGAAATAAGTCACACAGAAAAAGAAACATCATAAGATATCAGTAATACATGGAATGTAAACTTGGCTACACAGGAACTGAATTACAGAACAGAACAGGGTCTCAAATTTAGAAAACCAACTTATGCTTGCTTAAGGGGAAAGGTGAGTTGGGGTGCTGCATAAAACCAGAGATTGAAATGAGCACAGATAAAGTTCCTTAAGCCAAATATGGAATAGACAAGAGCTACTCCTTGCTCAACGAAATGGACTCAACACCGCATATTAAACGCCTAAGAATGTACCTGACTAGTAAGTATCTTAAAACCTATGGATTGCTATGTCTCTGAAAGAGAATCAAGCATGTGTACAGGGGCATAAACACAGCAGTGATAGGATTGGAGAGGTTCGGTGAGCAAATGAAGACCCTTTGAAGTCATATTGCATGGTACCCATTCCACGG